>NC_137978.1:50656923-50684423 GCF_963924665.1 Micromys minutus
AGCACAAATTAATTCCCTTCCTCTTTTAGGGACTTAGACTTGGGGGAAGGGAGATACTTGGGTTTGATGCAGAAAAGAGAAATAAAAAACCTTCAGGAAGAGCCAGGATGAAGTAGGGTTGGAAATTTCTAAAAAGAAGAAAGTGCTGGCAAGCCTTTGATCACAGCACAAAGGCAGCCAAGTCTCCTTGAGTTCAAGGCCAGCGAAGGCCCCTACATAGAAGGACCTTGTCTCAAATGAACAAAGAAACAAACGAAATAGAAAGGTGTCTAGGGAAAGAACAAAACACACTCTGCAGCAGTAGTTCTCAACCCTGGAGAACTTAAATCATGACTCCTTTGGGAGTCAAACGACCCTTTCACCAGGGCCACCTAAGGCCACCAAAACCCACAGATATTTACATTATGATTAATGACAGTGGCAAAATTACAGTTGTGAAATATCAATGAAAATAACGTTATGGCTGGGGGATCACTGCACATAAGGAACTGTGTTAAAGGGTCGCAGCATCAGGAGGGTTGAGGGCCACTGAGCTAGAACATAGAATATGGTCTCCTGAGAGGGCAGTCACAGTTGATTAAGACATTTTAAACCTATTTTTAAGCGTGAGAATTGAGAGAAGCAGAGACTTGGGGAAAGAATATGACATAACCTAAGGGTCTAGAGAGATGGCTCAGTGCCACAGTGTGTGCTTCTGCAGAGAAAATGAATTCGATGCCCAGTAGCCATGTTAGGCCTTGTGGCTGCCTGTCACTGCTGCTTCAGGGACCCCAGCGCCCTCTTCTGGCCCCCTCAGGCACCTGCACACACAAGGTGAACATATACACATAAACAAACAAAAACCTTTCAAACAAAACAAAAAGACACACCCAAGTGTGTGGAGCTGAGCTTCTCAATGGAGAGCCTTTGCCATGTCACATCTCAAAGGGTTGCTAAGCAACCTTCCCCCGCCCCTACCTTATATTTCTTCCTGATAAGTAAGACTATAGGGTGACTCTGGAGGTACCTTGGGTGGGATCATAATCTGATAAGACAAAGACAAGAGCCTCCAGGTTGCACAAGAGTAAGGTTAGCACATGGCTTACTGTAAATGGCATTTTTGGTAAGATTCCTAGAAAATTGTAGGTTTAAAGCCGGGAATGGAGCAAGGCCTTAAGAAAACTACGGTAATTATGCTGTAATTCTTGCTTCTCACGAGGCTGAGGCTTCAACCAGACTCCCCAGCAAGAGGCAGTGGGGTTTGTCCAGAACTCAATGTTTCTCACCTTGGTTTCTCTGCCTGTCCTTGGGTCATCTCTCCTGTTCTAATCTGTGACCATGATCGCTGCCCACCCCACATCCCAGATGTGCAGTCACACCTCTGCATAAAGTCATCATCTTTTTCTCGGCTTATCTAAGGAGCCCCATGGCCTGTGGCCCTGAGTCTGCAATCCCAGTGGGCACAGGACAGTGTTTGCCAGGATCTGGAATGAACAGCCCCGGAAGCACCTTGGCTCAGGACTCTCCTGTGTCCGTGTGATATACAAGTTGATAGAGACCTGCAGGATTTAGTTGCTTCCTGCAGGATGGCACCTCCTCAGCCCCATTTCTCTTTTCAGATTCAGTTCCCAGCATCATCCTGGGGCTCATGCGTGAACAATGAATTCTCTATAAAGATCTATGACTTCATCCAGATCACTTACCTGGCATGGTCTCAGGAAGCTTGAGTAGTAGTTTTAAAGGAGTTGGGTATGACACTTGTCTGAGAAACCAAAGAAGGGACATAGCGGTTATAGCTCCCACTTCCCAAAATCCAGCCGTACACCCCACAACCAGACTTCCTGCAGGCACAGTGAATTTTTCCCAGGCCTTTTCCATGGTCCCTATTGAGATGAGAATGGATTAGGAGCAGAGAGCGTTGAGGAGAGGCAGAGGGAATATGCCAGGCAAGAGTGGACATGAGGAAGGGGACATACCTGCTCACATAGGCAAATGTTCTGGAGGGACAGCCATCAGCTTCTGTGGGCGTGGCTCCAGGCCAGTCTATGGCTCAGCAGCACTCAGTCTTAGCTCAGGGGTCCTGCACCTGTCATGGTCCTTTGCTTCAGCATGATGGCACAGTGTGGCTCCCGTGCAAGTGATGGGGACACAGCATTCATCAACGTGGGCAATCCCATCATGATGGTCTGAATGTGCTTGGCCCATAGAAAGTGGTGTTATTAGGAGGTGTGGCCTTGTTGGAGGAAGTGTGTCACTGCAGGGATGGGCTTTGGAGGTCACCTCCTATGTTCAGGCTTCACCTGTTGTGAAAGAGAGCTTCCTCCTAGCTGCCTGAGGATGCCTGTTTCTCCTGGTTGCCTTCAAGTCAAGCTCCTTCTCCAGCACCATGTCTGCCTGCATGCTGCCATGCTTCCTGCCATGATGATAATGGACTGAATCTCTGATTCTGTAAGCCGGCCCCAATTCAGTGTTTGCCTTGGTCATGGAGCCTCTTCATTGCAATGGAAACCCTAACTAAGATATCCATTCTCCAGATGTCTCTGTCCAGTGATGATGACTGGCAGTAGTTTACCCAGGGATCACCAGGGTAGGAACAGGTAAGCAAGACTGGGGGTGGGGGGGCAGAGGAAACCACTAGAAGGAAGCACTGGCTATCTCGTGTGAGGACATCTGCCTCGGCAAGTGCCCAAACCTAGATGCCACAAAAGAGTGACTGGCTAATTTAAAAGGGAAACATTTAATCGTGAGAAACAAGGTGGGAGGAGCAAAAGGGAAAAGGGAATGGGAGGGGTAAAAGAAGGAGAAGGACCCCCAATAAGAGAAACACTGACCCCCAGGACTCATAGACTGAGGGAAGAAAATGGGGTACCTTGCATGGCCACTTACTCCTGCCCCCACAAATCCACAATCATGTCGTTTGCTCTGCCCTGCTCAAACCCGAGTGGTATATACCAGAACAATGGCTGAGGCCTCCCTATCTGTTTCCTTAGCCTGCTGCCTAATTTGGGGAACTCTGGGGCCCAGCTGTCTCTGGCTCATCAGCTTCCCTCCATGTTGACTTTGAAAATGGAAACAGAGTCCATTTTGGGAGTGGATGATCCCCCATACCCACGCCTTCAGGTACTTGGCTCACTGTGCTGCAAACACTACCTCTCTTATCCTTGGCCATACCCAGGCCTTCTTGTCTTCATATGGACATGCTGGACATGCCTGAGGAAGTCCTGAGGTCTGTCTACTCTGCCCTACACCAGTAGACTCCCGGTAGATTTGTCTTGGAAGTGTGGCCAGGGCAGCATGGCTCAGCATCCTCGTAGGACCTCTGCAGAAATCTCCACAGCCAAGCGGTGCACTTGTCACCCCAGAGGGTGGCAGCTAGAATTGCAATCCTGCTCCATCAGGACCATTCTTCTTTCATTGCATATCCAGGTCCAGATGCTGCCCAACACCTGACTTGTTTCCCTTTTCGCAGCAGAGAAATTAGATGCCAGCATGGCGCCCAGGCCTTAAGGCACCTGGAAGAGAGAGAGAACCGTGGAGATAAGTAGATGGGCAAAGGTATTTGCAACCAAACCTGATCACCTGAGTTTTGATCCTTGAAACCTACATGGTGGAAGGAGAAAAGGGTTGTCCACAAGTTGTCCTTTGATCGATATACATGGGGTATGGCACACATGTGCACGTGCACTGGGTGGAGGATGGATGGATGGATGGATGGATGGATGGATGGATGGATGGATGGATGGATGGATGGATAAGTGGGTGGGTAGGTGGGTGGGTGGGTGGATGGATGGATGAATAGATGGATGGATGGATGGATTGAAGGATAGGTGGGTGGGTGGGTGGATGAATAGATGGACGGATGGATGGATGGTTGGATGGATGGATGGATGGGTGGACGGATGAGTGGGTGGGTGGGTGGGTAGATAGATAGATAGAAGGATAGGTGGGTGGGTGGGTGGATGGATGAATAGATGGATGGATGGATGGATGGATGTATGTATGGATGGATGGATAGATGGTTGGATGGGTAGGTGGATGAATATATGGATGGACAGATGGATGGATAGATGGGTGAATGAATGGAAGGATACAGGATGAATGTGTGGATGGATCCATGCGTGGATGGATGGACCGATAGACCGCAGATGTGGGGATTAAGCCTGGAAGACCAGAAAGCTGGTGCCAGCTGTAGCTACTGAGATTGACAGGTGCCTCACAGCCCCTGTACTATAGGAACTAAACATTTACTGGCATGGACAAGAAAGAGGAGCCAATAAATCTACAGACAGTGAAAATTGCTTGCTCATGGCCACTAGCCCTGTGGCCCAGACCAGGCAAGTACCTTGCTGGGCAACCCAGGTGTATTGTGGGTGGCTCTTCAGGGAAACAAGAACATCAGTCAGAGGAAGAGCCCGTGAATAACAGGGCAGGAGCCTCCTCTTCGACTCACCATATACCATGGAGTTTCCCGGAGCTGTTCAGATGTGAGTCACGGACCCTAGGTGATCCCCAGCCAGCGTGGGTCCCTCTGAGGGCAAGGTGTGCAGGTGGGGCACTTCCATCAGCCTTGAGCCCCTACTACATGAGCACCTCCTATCCCGGCAACACATGTCCGTGCTCCTACAGGCATATAGGCAAGCTGTGTGCACAGTCCACCTTGCATGGCCCACTCTACTGTAACAGAATGTTCATTGTAACCCTTTCAAATCCCTCCCGTGTTGAGACCACCTCAGGGATGGTGGAAGTGGAGTCTGGTGTCCTAGCTTCTCCTGAGGGCCAGCCTTTTCATACTAGTAAAATCAGATTCAAACAAGCACCGGGAGCCTCACGAGAGAAACCTGGGGGACAAGATGAGGGCAGGCTAGCCACAGCTCTTTTGTTCCCTCACAGAGGTTCCTGGGCAGGAGGGTTACTGCAGGGCACATTCAGCCAAGTCCAGTTTTGCCTTCTGTGTGACCTTTGGCAAGTTGGTGAACCTCTCTGTGTCTCCATTTCCTCATTTACAGACTCCTGGGGCTCTAGGCACGTGATGGAGATCACCACCCTAAGGCCCAGAGGCAGGAAGAGCGAGCCTTCCAGGGCCCTCATCCACTGGAAGTTCCAACATACCATGTGCTCAGAAGGGAAACCAAAGCCCCCGCTGAGGCCTTACGCTGCCCCTCTCTCTGGTGCACCCTCCACTCCACACATGTAGCTTCTCTGCTACCCCAAGAAGCCCTAAGCACAGTCCCACCCCAAGTCCTCTCTGTATGTGTTAGATCCTCGCCTGGAATATGGCTGCCCGGATACTCAGTCACCCCCTGCCATTTACCCTAACCTACCACCTCTCAGCGATGTCCTCTTGGCTCCAAGGAAACAGTCCTCCCCACCTCAGCCCTTCTCGACCTGCTTTACTTTCCCAGTAATTGTCAGATTCTGAGTGGACCCCATTGGCTCGTATGTGTAAAGTCGGCCTCATCCTGGAGGATACGTGCTTTTCTTTAGAGAATGAATCCTCTGCCTTGGAGCTCAGAGCAGAGAGCAGTTCACTGGGCAAGTGAAGAAAGAAGCAGATGAAAGAACAAAATGTCTGGCCTTACAGGACTGAGAACTTCGAAAGTCATGCATACATTAGATCCCAGGCTTGAGTCCGAGTGCAGAGTTAGACACATCTTGTGTGCATGCATATACATGTGGACACTTGGGCATGTGTAGGCATGGAGAAATCATGCACAAAAGAAGCCACGGGCAAAGGCTCATCTCTGCTAACGCACACATGCACATACACACATACTCACACATGCACACACACTAGCACCCACACATCCACACGCAGAGTCCCTACTATCCCTTGTGTGGCCATGCCCCATCCCACATCCCTAGCATTCTGGTGAAAGGCTTCTCCAGATGATAGAGCAGGTGAACTCCCTTCCCTGCTCTGTTTCAAGGTCTATCTGGTCCTGTCGCTCTCAAAATCTGCTCCCCAGACCAAGGTTGAAATCTTTCACCTTCTCCCACCAAATCCCACTGAGTACCCCAGCCTACTCTGCCCTGTCCTCTGCCTCTGTACCCCGGGATCGGGTCTCATGGAAACCCCACACCTTCCAAAGCCCAGGCCTTTGCCCCTATGCTGCCTCTGCTTTTAGCCCCATCCCTCATTTCTAGGCAGATAGACCCTGCTACCTCCTCCCAGGTCTCACCCAGATGGTTCCGACAGTCCCCCCCAACCCCGTCCAACCCTCCTGTGTCATTCAGATGATGCTCTGCCACCTGCAGGATGGAGGTCTTTAAGAACAGAGAGTGCAGTGGTCCCTTCCTACCATGTCCCTTCCTAGCACAGGTCCTGGGCCCAAGAACTCTTCCAGGACCTTGAGAAAGGGGCCAGCAACTGAGCATTTGCACTGAGCTGGAGTTCTTGGTCTGCTACTTCTGGCTTCTGACCTGGTGCCTTTGGGTTCTGATCCTAAGGAGGAAAGCAGAGTATCGTGGGGCAGACGCAAGCCAGGTGCGGGCCAGTGCCAAGGCTTATCCAGACAGCAGGTGAGAGAACCGGCCCAGAGTCTCCAGCACCGCCATCCAGTACCAACATCAAAATCACTGCCACCATCTAACACCATGTCCCCTGTTACTAGCCTGGTGTCACCAACAGTGTGATTGTTCACACCCCATTTTCCCATCAACCCCTGCACAGCTCTGACCTCACTCCACCTGTGCACATGCCCCACATATAGACACACGTACACTAACACATACCCACACATACATATACACACATACCACATATCGATACGCACATACAGACACATATACACATCACACACATACAAACAGCTAGAACAGGGCAGGGACAAGTGCCTAAGGTGACCCAGCCCCTCCTATACAGCAGTCCACTATGGCCATGAGAAAGCCATGTCTCTGAATCCCTGAGGTCTTCTGTGGAGTACCGGCCCAGCCTCAAATCTGAGCTCCCAAGATGGCCGGAGGGTGTTATAGACCCAGGAGAAAGGACGTCAGTGGGGGGGGGGGGTGCTGCAGGAGAGGACACAGTGTATGTGAGTACTTGCTGTGCACCTAGGCTCTGAGCCTGAGTCCAACACCCACGTAAACCACTGTGCAGACATATGCATCTGCAACCCCATGCTGAGGTGGTGCTAAGAGGCTCATGAGGGCTTTCTGGCCACCAGCCTGGCTCTGGGTTCATGACAGACCCTGTGTCAAGGGAACAAGACAGAGAATAGTCAGACATGACACTTGAAGCAAGGTGCTGAGTTTCTCTATTAATGAGCCTCAGTTTCCCTGTTTGTGAACATAGAGACATCATATTCTGTTCCTTGAGTAGATAAAAGGAGAAAATAGGCAAGAGGGAGATGTCCCTTAGGATATGACAGCCCTTGGGGACCAGTCCTATAAACCAAATGGCCTTCATCTCAGCATGGCCTCTGGAGATGGCACGGGAAGGGCGGGGGTGGGGTGGGGTGGTGGTGGTACAGAGATGGAACCTAAATATGATGTTTTGACTTGTGAGGTTTTCCTACATCATCTCTTGGACTCCTTCATGCTGTTCTGTGGGGAGTCTGTATCTCCACTATATAAATAAGCAAACGGTAACTCACATAGGTACCCAGCCAACAGCAAGGACCATAGGATTGTTGTTCTGGGGGACTTGAGTAGTCCAGAAAGCTCTGAACAGTGCCAGGACCCGAAGCTGCCACCATCTTAGGACAATGTGGCACCTAGGCCCAGAAGAATGCAACTCAAAGGTGTTCTAGAAATGGGTCTGCCAAGTCCCCTGGCATGGAGGACCAGAGCTCCCCAGGGAAGTTCTGTTTGTAGTCTATCTTCCATTGGGATCTAGACATCAGTGCAGTTTGGGAGTCGACTCTACTATGCCCTGTTCCCACACTTGCCAGGGAAATGGACCAGTGGACCAAGCCAGGCCCACTCCCCTGGTCCACTTCCCATAGAAGATAAAAGAGCTGGCTGGCTGCCAATGCAGGGACAGCTTCCTGTCTGCAGGGACAGGCATCACTGCAGTGGTAAGGGGAAGTGGCCATCCAGGTGGGTCTCCCAGGTTGTCCCCACCATAGATACCTGCCTTGCCAAGCCACTGACTGGCAACACCATGTGGCCACTGATCAAAGGGGCCACAGGCACGCTCTGCCCGCAGCCTGGGCAAGACACTTCTTATCTCTCCCAGGCTTCAGGAACTTTCCAGACTCGGAACACCAGGAGCCCAGTGGGACAGGAAGGGCAGGCCAGGGAGCGTGGGAAGGGGCCCAGAGACTGGCTGAGAGATTTGATGCTCAAGGTCTGAGACTGGGGTCAGGTAAAGAAAAGGGGGAGGAGGGGCCAGCCGTCACCCTCAGATCTCCCTATCTTCCCTCAGTCTTTATCCCTGGGCCCAGCTGCTGTGTGACCTGAGGCAAGCGCCCCACCTCTCTGAGCCTTGCTTCTTCTTCCGCCAAGCAGGAACCACAGAGACAGCTGTGAAGGGCTGAGCCTGTTGGACACACAAGACAGGGCACTAATTTGTGATAATAAAAGTGGGAGTTGAGCTTGCTGGGGGACAAACCGTGATGGGCTGTGTTCTTTCAATGCTTGTGGCACATTGGCATTCCCTCTCACAGAACACTGAAGGGGAGAGAGAAGAGGAGAGGGGGAGGAGAAGAGGGGAAGGGGGAGGGGGAGGGGGAAGGGGAAGAGGAGGGAGAGGGAGAGAAGAGAGGCTTCCTAAATAGCGCAGACAGTGAGTGACTAATGTATGTTACCTGGGGACCCAGATATTTCAGCAGAGCACATAAAAGGCTGCCAGCTTCTTCCCACAGCTCATCCCAGGCAACCAGAAGCACCATCTACCCATCTATCCATCCATTGTTTTCTCAGTCAACTGTGAGTAATAGCAGCTAGCGGCTGATACATGTTGATAATCACCATCGAGGGTTAAGGCAGCTGCCTGGCATCACTGGGCTCTGTGAGGTCAGAACTGAGGATTCCTCCAGGAAACAGAGGAGAGAAAGAGGGTAGAGGACCGTGTGCCCAGAGTGGGAGATCCTGGAAGTGGCTCCACAAAGACCAACATCACTGATTGCCAAAGAAGCCCCAGGGCAAGAGGCCCCAGGGGCAGGAAGAGGGAGGGTGGGTCTCAGATAGGGACTATCAGAGAGGGAAATAGGGGAGGGGTACAGAAGTGGGGCATTGCTTCCTATGTCTTGCCCCCCTCATCAGACAGGCTAGGCTTCCAGAAACCACTGGAAGCTACTGCCTCCCGGTGCCTTCTACCTATGGAAACCAGAAGTAGGAGGGGGCAGGAGATGGGAGAAACCCCAGCTGAAGACGCCCCAGCCACCCATTCTGCAAGCCCTCCTCCACATCTAAACGGATGCTTCCAGAGCCTGGGTCTGACCACGCCCCACTCCTCACCCCCACTTTTTACCCTGCACTGGACACCCACAGTCCTGTGCCTGGAACTGCAGGTTCTTCAGAACCAAGTCCCGCTTGCCACACCTGTGGCATAACCAGAGAGGCCCACAGATGCCCCAGCCAAAGGGACATTCTGCCCCAGGGAAGCTCTCCCCCCCCCTCACCTGTGCTCTTTGCCCCTGCCACTCCCACCATTGTGTCCGACAGGGGCATTTCTAGGGCCTAGCACGGAACAGAGGACAGACTTCATTTCTAAGCAAAGATCTGCTTGAGATTGAACCAATGAACGGAGGGAGAGACAAGCAGCTGGACGAATCCCCAGGGCATGAGGAAACATGTGGACATTGTTGCAAGATAAAACAATAAAGGAAATGGGGGGCGATGGGGGACAGATTAGAGTCAAGGACTCTAAAAGGGGAAAAGCAAGGAGAGCCCCTTCAGGGGAAGCACCATGAGTAAAGTTAAGAACCCACAGAGAGATCAGTGCCTCCAGCCCTACCCGAAAGCTCATACGATAGGTTAGCCCACTGCTTACAAATAAAGTTTTATTAGAATTTGGCCACTCTCGTTTGTGTCTGATTTGTCAGCGCTACTTTCAGGCGACAGTCACTAAAGCCATTGTATAAAATAGTACGTGCTGCAAAATTCGGAGTTTATACTATTCTGCCCTTTTCCAGAAAGTGTCCCCTGCCCCTCTAGCAGAATCCAAAGATGGAGAGATCTGTTCTGGGGTGATGACCGAGACCCTCACCCACTTGTGCATCTCTAGCACAGTTTGCAACCCTCTGCAGGCAGCCCCGCCCATCCTAGGATAGCCACGCCTACTGTCTGCAGAGCAAGACATCCTGTCCTCGTCTTCACCCTCAGCTGAACCTCCTGCCTTGACCGGCATGTTTACCCTGAACTCTGCCCTGCATCCCCACCAGCCAAGCAGGCTTAGGCTGGCTGGATCCCTCACTCCAGCGGGAAGGCCATGAGTCACCAAGTCCAGAAAGGGGACATCTGCTGGCCTTCTGTGTTCAGCTAACCCCAGCCAGTGCAGGACAGAGAGGCCCCCTGCCTCTCTGTGCTCTACTCTGTGTTTGCCTGGAGTGGAAGCCAGCAGCCTCAGAGGAGACCCCACTCAAGCTGAAGCCTGGGCCATTTGGACCTGAGTGTTTAATTCAGCTTTGGTTTCTCCTGCAGCTCCCAGGATGATTTCCTGCTAGAGTGCAGGCGGGACCAGAGAGGTTTGGGCATGGAAGGGAATCAGCCCCTATTCAGATTACACATGCACGCAAGCACACACACACACACACACACACACACACACACACACACACATACACTTTACAGATAAACACTCCCAAACTGTCCCATTATCCTTCTTTTTGCTTTATCCATTCTGGAACCTTCTAGAAAACAGTCTCAGTGTGTCCATTTGGACCTCTCTCTCTTTCTGATTCTGTGGTGCCAAGAATTGAATCCAGGAACGCATCCGTGCAAGGGAGCACTCTACCACGGAGATAGAGCACCAGCCCTCGTTTCATTTACTTTGGGATAGGGTTTCACTAAATTCTCTGGGTTGGCCTTGAACTCACTTTGTAACTCAAGATAGCCTTGAACTTGTGATCCTCCTGCCTCAGCCTCCCACAAGTAGCCTGTGCCACCGTGCCCCACTTTTGGACTCCATTGAACACATAGGGATACCAACACTTCTGGACTTCTGGACTTGGGGAGGCTTCCGTCCTCCAACAGATTACAAGGTGTACCACACAGTGTGAGCTCATGGGAAGGGCCCACAGCCCCGGAGAAAAGACAATGACTCGGAGAAGCCACATACATGGTGGAGCCTGACCCAGATGCCAAGCACACATTGGTCCCGCATATATGAGCTCTCCTGCACCATCCGGCAGGCCAAGCCAGCCCAGTGAAATCTGGGAGGGGACCCTGCCGTGGGAGCATACCTGGCCTGCTGCTGCCCCCATGGCGTCACCTGCACACATTAATGAAAAATTCTCGACGCGGAGCAGAGCCAGGCCAGACCAGGAAATTGCAAAGTCGTGGGGGCCTTACCTCAGCCTCACTGAACACTGCTTTTATAGCTCCACGTGTAATAACATAAAAGCGTAATTCATACAAGTATCACTTTAAGTGGGATGGCAGAAGGGGAGGGGGCCTATGCCCTGGGGGGGGGGTGAGTGCCACATTGACTGGAGATGCCAAGTGAGGGGAAAGGCAGGATGTATGGCTCACCTGCCTGCTGTCAGCACAGCTGTTGGGTCGACCAAAAACCCCGAGCCCTGGACAAAATACCCAGGAGCTACCGGAGTCTATCCAAGAGAGCATCTGATCCCGACGGCAAGAGTGGACCGTTTGGGTTTGGATTCTGGCTGTGTGACCTTGGGTGGTCGGTTGCTCTCTCTGAGCTGCTAATTCCCTATCTGTAAATTAGAAGATTGGCTGAGAGGACCCAAGTCCCTCATTAGTAGCCCTC
This sequence comes from Micromys minutus, assembly GCF_963924665.1. Lineage (NCBI taxonomy): Eukaryota > Metazoa > Chordata > Mammalia > Rodentia > Muridae > Micromys > Micromys minutus. The sequence continues at coordinate 50,668,778 of NC_137978.1, forward strand.
CCTCTGCCTAGTCCTATTTCTCCCGGGGTGAGAGAGATTTCTAGGCACTGAGCCGTGCCAGGAAATGGCCTGGGATCGCCTCATTAAACACGAGGGGGTATTTACACTGGGAGAAACAAATATTTATCTGTGAATGAGAAAGATGGAGGTTTTTGGAACCCTCCTTTGGCTCGCCTCAGCTTGGATAGGGACAAGGGAGGGCTCAGACTCAGAGGACGGGGCCAGGACTGGGAGTCAGGCAGCCTGGGTTCCCATCCCAGACCTGCCCCCGTTCAGATCAGGGCTACCTCCCCTGGACCTGCACAGCCCTAAGAGCACCCCAACTCTTCAGGTGGATGGAAGGTTGCAGAGGCAGTGAATGCTGGAGAAGGAGGGAGGTTGGTCCCTGACACCGGATACTTGCAGAAGACAGAAGATAAGGAAAGGTGGCGTAGGGCCAGGTCTCTCTGGTGACCTGCACTGGTGGCTGAGGGTGCTGTTAGCATCAGGGAGCACCGTTTCTGGATACATCATCCCCACAGAGGGTGGATAACCATGGGTCAGATGCATAACATCTCTCCTTGGTGCTGGGTGGCCCACTCCTCAGAAGGACCACAGATGGGTGGTCTCACAGAAACAGGGAGCCAAGTTCAAGAGCCATGAGTCCACTGAGGAATCCTAGAGTGTTTCCTGCACTCGGGCTGATCTGCGGACAGGAGATTTTCTAGAAAACAACTGCTTTTCTCCACCTACACAGACAGCCATCACCTGGTCCTGAGCCCCTCCTGGATAGACTATGTTGCTGGCGTCCCAGATGCTCTTCCTCCTCTGTCCCTGCTCACTACCAGCTTCCCACAGCAGCTAGCATGTTTGTATTTTGGAGGTGGCTGAGGGTGGCTGAGGTCAAATGAGAAGAATTATATAAAGTGGACAGAAAACAAGAGAGGAGGTGGTCACATGTGGGAAGGCCTTCCTGGCATCTTCCTGTAACCTTACTTCAGGGAAGCTTCAGCTGTCGCTGGGCTCGGACCCAGGGTAGGCCCAGAAGACCTTAGAACAAAGGCAAGCTGTGGTGTGTGAGCAAACTAGGCCATCCAGTCAGCAGCAAAACCTCTCCCTCAGACCCTGGGGGCCAAACAGCTCCATGAGGCGAGCCCCTATTTGTTTAATACTGAGACCACAGAGTCAAAGTCCTGTTTGTGGAAATGACTCTAGGGCTCTCCTCCCACAGGGGACTTGAAAGGGACATTCCTCAACCAAACTAAGGGGAAGGCAGGAGCCAACAGAGGACCGCGGGAGGGAAGGGCAGCTGAGGACAGGATAGGGAAGGGGGTTCTCATAGTAACCATGGGTACGGAATCATCAAAAGCACTCACAGAAAAGAGGTCCAGGGTGTGGGATGGAAAAGGTGAGGAGCTCTTAGCCCACTAAAGCCTGAAGGCTAAAGTGCAGAACGAAACCTAGAGCCTGATAGGGGAACTGCAGCCAGATATCTAGGGAGTTAGCAGAGAGGGAGCTGGCTTTAGTCACAGACCCCTTCAGTTCCCACCCTCCCCTTTGCCTGAATCCAACCAGCCGAGACCTCAAGCCAACTCTTAGGACTGTTGAGTGACCCAAAGCCCCAAGCCTCCTGAAGCCCCTCGGCAGAGTAGGAATGCCCCCTGGGAGAGGAGCTCACCAGGTTCTAGTCTCTACCCTGTCACTAAATTAGGCAGGGCAAGAAGGCACGGGCCTATAAGGCCAGCACTTTGGAGTTGGAGGATGATCAGGAGTTGGAGGTCATGGGCTATGGAAAGGGAGGGAAGTGACTTCAATTCAAAGCTCTGTCCTCCAGGCCAGGAAAACCTTAGGGCGAGGGGAGGTGCTCACTCAACTACGCTGAGACACGTACCTGGTCCTTGGGGTTGAAAAGGCAGGTTTCAGGCTGGGAAGATGGCTCAGTAGGTAAAGTGCTTGCTCCGAGATATAAGGGCCTGAGTTCAGATCTCCAGCAGTCACTTATAGGAGAGCAGAAGAGAATGCTTGTGACCCTAGTGCAGATGGGCAGAGGCAGGGGAACCCCAGGGGACTCACTGACCACACAGCTGAACTGAAACAGTAAGCTTGACTCAGTGAATAGAGAATGACCAACCAAGAAGTTACACACACATGTACACACTCACGAACATAGAGCCTTCATATGCATGTACACTGTGTACATATGTGCATATATACACTGCACACACACATACACAGAGATTTCATATGCATGTGCACTGTGTACATGCATATATACATACACACTGAACACACAGAAAACATTCATAAGCATGTACACTGTGCACATGAATACACATACATACACACACAGAGAACCTTCACATGCAAACATTCATGCACATTTATACACTTGTAAAAGAGAAGGAAAAACATACTTATAGAAGAAACTGGAGACATGATTGAGGAAGGCATCCTGAACTAACAGCAACTTCTGGCCTCTACATGTACCCTCACTGGTGGGTACACGGGTATACACATGTGCACCACACACCCACACACAAACACACAAACACACACACACACACACACAAACACACACACACACACATGAAGGAGGAAGAGAAGGAAGGTTCCAAATAGCCAAAACTTACCTGGGTCACACAATAAGGAGACACCTGATAACCCAAGGCCACTGTCATCACAAAGCCACTTTTTTCTGAGGATGCTGAAAATTATCAAATGCTCTTGGATTGGGTGCAGGTGCCCACACTGAGTGTCTTAACACTGAGGTGACAGCTATACATAGACAGCTCTGGGTAGCTCAGTAGGTGAGGTGCAGGGACCTTTATCCACAGGTCTCACACCCCTCACAAAGTCACTTAGACACAGAGGTTGGCACTGGAGCCCTGATGACCAGTCTCTGACCCTTGTTCTTGATCTCTACCGAGCCCCATTCGACTTGCCCATCTTTCCAATAGTCACGGAGCAAACCACCTGAGGCCAGAGCTGCATAAGTGTCCTCCTGACAGAGTTCAGACCCCATTCCTGGACACCGTGGAAAAAGACCAATGTGTCAGGGAAGCTGGTAGGAAGTGGCCGACCAAGGAGGAAACCAGTCTGGCTTCCCTTCCACCTAGAACCCTGCCCCATGCACCAGCACCATGCCCAGATGGGCACAGCCTCCTTGTTGGTTTAGGCCCCAGCAATTCACACCAGAGGGAGGTCGATATACATTTGGGGTTAAGGGGTGTATCTTCTCTACCCTTACTCATTCAGGAGCAAGCTGAGGTCCCCAGGCTGGCCCTTAGAACACTACTTATTAGATCATCTGCTCCCCCACTGTTGCTCCTTTTCCCAAGACACCCATCCCTCTCTTACTTTTCTAGAAGCATCTCCAGGCCTGCAATGGCCACATCCCCTCACTACATTTACCCTGAGTCTGGCCTAAAGCTCACCACACTAGGGCCCAACAGCTATCAGACAGATGAACACCACCAAACAGAGAGAGCTCTAACCTGCTCTCATAGGTCTGTCTGCTCCCAGGACTCAGCTTCCCCTTATGTACAAGCAAGGGGAAGCACCACAGTGTGAGGGTACACACTCACACACTCTATGCCTGCCTCTCTGAAGCGCCCAGAGCTTCTCTTGGATTGGCTCGCCAGCATGTCACAGCAGAGAGGAAGGAGGCAGGATAAGAGAGAGTCGTGAACTCCACACACCCGACTTGTCCCCACAAGGCCTACAGCAAATGCCACAGTGCACTCTGCCCATCTGCCTCTGGGTGGGGTGACTGTGGGGCAGAGGTGCAGGTAGAGAATCGTCCTCCAAAACCAGAATGCCAGAGAGACACACACACTGCCCATGGGTGCAGCTGCAAGCCCATGTGTTCCCATGGATGCCCACACTCAAGCACAGCTCACATGTGTCCTGTGCTCTCTAACTCACATACACTATGTTCTCTTGTAGTCATTTGACACTCCTTGAGCCACTGTTAAGATGCCAAATCGATCGTTAACATCCGGAGACACATGTGCTTACCCTAGTTATCCTCACAAACTCTTGCTTCCTAGGCTTTACACTGTACGCTCCTCTCAAGACCCCTGCAATTTGTCCACATGATGGCTAAAGAAAGAAAGGGTGGGGTGGAAATCAGTAGTAAACAAAGGAGCAAAGTCTATTCATTAAAAAGATGAGGGTCTGGAATGTGACTCAGTAGAGAAAGGACTTACCCAGCGTGCACCAAGGTCTGGGTCTCATCCCTGGTGTGGCACAAACCAGGTTGCACATGCCTGTCATCCCAGCATAGGGGTGGAGGGAGGAACATCAGAAGTTCAAGGTCGTCCTTGGCTGCATACTCAATTGAAGGCCTATTTCAATAAACCAAATAACATGACCCAAGAAAAGGCTCACTGGATGTGATGGCTTGAATAGGAATAAACCCTGCCCCCATAAACTCTTATATTTGATGGCTTGGTCATTAGGGAGTGCTTAAGAGGGATTAGGAGGTGTGGCCTTGAAGTGGGTGTAGCCTTGGTGGAGGAAGTATGTCATGGGGGGGGTGGGCTTTAAGGTTTCAAAAGCACAAGCCAGGGCCCAGTGTCTCTCTCTTCCGGCTGACTGTGGATCCAGATGTGGAACTCTTAGCTCCTTTCCCAGCAGCACATCTGTCCACAGACCACCATGCTTCCTGCCAGGATGATAACGGACTCAATCTCTGAAACTGTAAGCCAGCCCTAAATCAACGTTTTCCAGAGTTGCTGTGGTCACAGTGTCTCTTCACCACAGTAGAACACTGACTACAACACCAGATAATGCACTAGCTTCAAAAGTGTGAAACTAGACTCTTCATTAAAAAGTCAGATGTAGTAGTGTACATCTATAATCACAGCATTCCTATTGAGCAGGGAAGTGGGGACAGAATAGTAATCCAGAATTTTATGAGACAGCTAGCCTGGAATACAAAAAGAGCAGAAACAAGATAGAGCCTGCCTCAACAAGCATGAACTCCCCAGAGCTGTCTTCTGACCCACACAGGTGCACGCACATACACATATATACACATTCATGCACACATGTAGGCACACACACAGCACACATACACGTGTGCACACACACATACACATTCACCTGTTCATGTACACACATACACACTTATACAGACACACATCCATACACATTCACACACATATACACACAGATGTGCGTGTGCACACACACAGGCGCATGCACACACACATATATACACATTCACTCACACACACACAAATACACACAGATGCATGTACACACACACAGGCGCAAGCACACACACATATATACACATTCACACACACACAGCCACATGCACACATATACACACAGAGAGAAGCACACACACAACACACATGCATGCGTGCACACACACATACACATTCACCTGTTCATGTACACACATACACACTTATACAGACACACATCCATACACACACACATATATACACATTCACATGTTCATGTACACACATCTACACCTATACAGACACACATACTTATACACTCACACATATACTCACATACATCACACACAAATATATACACATACACACACCAATCAATGAATAAAGACAAAAATGCTTTAAAACAGTTGTGACAATAAATAAAAAGATGGCAATTTCCTAGACTGAGTAGTGTTCTAGTGTCTATTTTCCTAAAGTACTATAAAGTGTGGTCTGTTGTGGTTTTTTTCCCTGGGAAAACCTGGTATTTGCAACTTCGTATCACGATAAGAAAGGAAGGTCTCCAGCAGTGAATTCTTTTTCAGTCCCTCCAAACAAACTCCCAGATATTCAGCCCAGAAATCCCTTCTCTGTCAATCACACAGCTCTCTCCTTTCTCCCGACAGACAGGTGGCAACAGGGCACCTGCAGCCCGGGGGGCCTCAGGTCACACCTGTCACTCAGCCTGCTGATGCCTGGCTCTTCCAGACCTGCATCCTGAGACCCCACAGTTGCTCACAGCAGACAGCCACAATCTTCCACATTCCCTGCCTCCTCACTCGGCAGGTAACCTCCAAACCTACCCCAGAACCAGAGCATTCTGGAATGGTTACAAGACCAGAAGAAGTGAAATTACCCAGCTCTTCCTGAGCCTACATCTGATACATGCTCACAGGCTACTGAGTGCATGTTTGCTTGCGTCTCTGTTTCCCCATCTACAAGATGGAGGATACGATCTTACTGCACAGGCCTGTAGCAAGGGTTACCAAAGGCAAAGCCGTGCTTACGGGTACAGTGCCTGTTCCTGGGGAGCCCTGCCTCTGGCTGGGCCAGCCCCCACTTCCTTCCCCTTACCTCTGCCATACCACCCTTGGCCACCAATGCACCTGCTTCCGAGGGCTCCAATTTCCTGTAAGTGTAAGAATTTAGGTCAGACACAGCCCGAGGCCCACGGCCCCCTCCCGGCCAAAACCCATAAATAACGTGGCTCAGCCAGCTTGGCCAAGGCATGACTTTCTCTCCTTACCCAGCACCATGCTGGGCCTCAGTGCAGCCCTCACTGCCAGACAGGTAAGGCCATTTCCATATCGCCAGGGGAAACTGAGGCACAGAAGAGCAAGCCTGATCTATGAATTAGTCCCTTCCTGCCTGTTGTCCATCGACAACCCAATTGATGGCATCTTTCCAGTTCCCAAAAGACAAATGACTGCAGTCCGAAGTCAGCTCACGGGCACACAAAGTTGTCCTTTGAGGGACAAATAGAGAAGAGTTAGGATCTTAAAGCCAAGCGACGTTAAGGACATGCAACCCCCTCAGTGGATGGAGCCACAGGCTGCAAGTGGAGGAAGAGACAGGAGACAGGCTGGGTTTGGAGGAGCTGGCCTCCACCTTGTTGACTCATGGATCCAAGCAGCATACAACTGAGCCCAGAAACCCAAACTGTCACCCCCCCCCGGGGCTCTCAGAGACAGTTCCACACAATCCTGAACAGAGGACTGGGCAGAGCTCCGCATAGCCATGCCTCCTGACTGGGCTTCCCATAGCAGTCAGAGCTGGGCCTGTGGATTCCAGTCTGGTACTCTTTCCTGGCACCAAGGTGTGTCCTCTGATTGTGACCTTTTGGCCTCCTGCTTGAAGATCCCTTATCTTCTGACCGAGATGCAGCTGGATCCGGCTGTGTCTTCCGGCTGGGAGCTGAAGGTTCTCTAAGCATCCAGACCTGCCTGACGGTGCACAGGCTGGAGCGTGCAGGGTCCTATACCACAGACAGAGGCACAGGGAGAGTGCATGGCCTGGACCCAGAAACCCTTGAGACAGTCCTAGACCCAGGCTACCCCATCTCCCAGCCTACTGACAAGTCTCCATGGTGGAGACCCAGGGACCACACTACCAGCTGCTACCATGTGCCCTGGAAGGCAAAATCCACCTGGTTGAACGCCGCTTCCCTGCACACTTGGTGCCACTGAGACACCTGTGCCTTCTCTGTCCTCGGTCTCCACAGCCCAGGACGGGCCCGGGGCTCCCAAGCCCCGGCTCTGGCTGGAGGGAACTGACCCTGACAGAAGAGAAATGTACCCACAGCTGCAAGGCCCCAAAGCACCGAGGAGACACGAAGACGTTTCCCTGTGAGTCAGGTCTCAGGAATGTGTCGCCCAGTGTGGCGACGAGCCAGACCCACTCCCCCCTCAAAAAAAACACCATGCCGACCCCCACAACCCCAGGGCATCCGCCTTTTATTAGAACAGAAAAAGAGGCAGGTGCCAGGTCTCCAAGAGCCCATTAAGGAGCCAATAAAGATCACGGAGGGGCTGCTGGGCCGGCTGCTACCCTGAGCAGGAGGCCCTGCCTTGCCACCATGGGGACATAACCGGGCTCTGTGTGCAGCCATGGGACCCCAGCTCCAGTCTGCTGTGTGCTGGCTGCGCCTCATCAACCTTGATTCCAGCCTGCATTTCTTTCATTCTCGAGGTTTTTGTTTTTTTGGGTTTTTTTTTTTGTTTTTGTTTTTTTTGTCGTGTAATTTTTGATCCAAATTTTTACTTGTGAGGAACCTCGATAGACACACAAACTAACTGTCCCAGATGGAGCTTAGAGCCACCTTCTCCCTGCCAGTCAACATGGTCTTCATGAAGGCAGCCTGAGAGCCTCAGGGAGACCTCCCACCCATGGGGCTCATCCACACTGGCTCACATTCCCCAGGTCTGCCCAGGTACCCCAAGTTGCAGCTGCTTTTCTCTGCTCCTCCCAGAAGCCTGCCTGGATGGTTTGTTCCCAGAACACCAGTTGTAATAGCATCCTAGTGACTCCTGGGACATTACCACCGTGTCAAGTACCAGTCAAGCCCCTCGCATGACTTGCCCAGCCAGCACAAGACCAGAGCCACTGTCCCCATCTTCCAGATGTGGGAGCCAAGCCTCACAGGAGTGGATGGACTTGCTCACGGTCCATGATTCCCTACAGTACTGGGAAGCTTGTCCGTACCGTCTGAAAATGTTTAGGTGAGTTCTGAGCACTGAGCCAGAAAACCACTCTGACTGTACTGGTAGGGGTCTGATTTCTGTTTTGTTTTACTTTGAGTCCTGTGTAGCTTAGGCTAGCCTCAATTTTTTTTTTCTTAGAGATTTGTTTTTATTATTTGTAATGACCTGTGCATGCAGAGGCACAGGTGCCTGCTGAGACCAGAGCTATCGGAGTCCCTGGAACTGCAGGTGCTGGGAATTGGGGTGGGGAGGGGGAGAGTTCTGCAAGAGCAGTTCACACCTGGAGTTTCTGTCTTCCAGTTTGCACTTCCTAGTGCTAGGATCACATGGTGCACCACCATGTACAGCTTTGTAAGAGTCAAGAGTGCTGAGAACTTTGTGCATTTTAAGTAAGTACTCTACCAACTGAGCTATATCCCCTGCCCCAGACACTTCTGAATTTCTATATTCTGTTTTCTTCCTCCTCCTCCTTCTCTTCTTCATCCCTCTCATCTTCTTCCTCCTTCCTCTGCCTTGTCCTCCCAGTCCCTCTCCCCTCATCTCCTCTTCCTCCTCTTCTCCCTTCTTCCTTTCAAAATAATAACATTATATAGCCCAGGCTGGCGTTGAACGCATGACAATCCTCCTGCTTTCCACCTGTAAACCCTAAAATAATGTGACCCCAAGATGTCCTGGGGCTCCCAGCAGCTCACATCACTTTCTAGCACCCCGACTCTCTGCATCCTGTCAGGGGGCTGGGTCTCCCCTGACATCATCGCCTTCCCCCCAGCCTCTGGGGTAGGAATGATACCTGCAGCCCCCTCCTCTTTTGAGATCTGACTTCCCAACTCACCTGTGACTGGGGACCCCCTTGTTAACACATGGGGGTTAGGGAGAGGCTAGGAAACCTATTACCTTGAGAACTGCTGAGGGTCTCCAGCCCAAGGCCTGTTCTTCCACAAAGCCTCGTCTCTGTCTCTGTCCTATAGACTCCCAAGGCCACTGAGGCTGCAAAGCACTACCCTTTGTCTGTCTCCTGGTATCCAGAAAGGTCTGGTCCCTATTTGACAGATAGAGTAGCAGGGCCCCCAAGAGCTGAGCTGCATTTATTCCTATAACATGAGCAGTGGGTGGTATGACTTACCGGAGAGGGGTCCCTGCTTGTCCCAACCCCATGATGATACCCATGCTTGGACCTTGTGGTTTAGCAAGAGGGATACACACCCAAGGAGACATTCCCCAGGGCCTGGGCCATGGTGAGGGAGCACTGGCTCTGGCTAGAAGGGTACACAAGGAGAGGACCTGTTGTCTTTATGAACTCACCCTTTTGCACTGTGCCTCCAACAGGTATTGCCGACTCACAACAGCCCAACGGCAGGGGGCGGAGCCTGGCAGAGAACTCCGGGCCTGGGCTCAGTGCCCACAGGGTTAGGGCTTGGGGCCCACCTGTGTCCATGATGCCGACTGCAGACCCTCCCTTATAGACACCATCTTCTGCTCATGGGGCTCCTACTCCATGGACTGGGTTCTGGGCAGTTGTGTCAGCTTGAATCCTCAAAACTGAGATTTCTTCTCTTCCTTTTGAACCGTGAAGCATGACCTCTGCTCTTACACCTTTGTTCTAAAATTTTATTTTTCTTTTTATGCCAAAACGCTAGAAGCCCAGAAGTGAGTAAGACCTCAGGCCTCCAAATAAGAAAATGGGGAGGGGAGGACCTGCGGCCAAAAGAGGAAAGGTGACCTCCCCCAAGTCACACAGCAAGATAATGGCAGAACTGGGGTAAAGACCCCAGTATGTGATCCTCCATCCATACCTGTGGCTTTGGAGCCTCTAGTCTCTGAAGCCAGGACTTCCCCTAAGGCCTTGGCCCAGCCCTCGTAGCCTGTCTGCTAAGCTCCAGAGGAAGATCCCTACCTACCCCACCTCAGCCCTCTGGAATGACTCACAGGCCAGAGTCTATGTCCCAAGCTGTATTGGGGTCAAGAAGAACCCTTGCCCCCTGCCAAGGTGCCTGGGCCTCCGTGCAACCCCTAAAATAGCCCAGCTCTCACGCCTTCAGATCGGGTTGCAGCCTGGCCATCCAGATGGGGCTCTTGGCAGGGTGGCAAGCGCTTCCCCTCACATTGCCCTCTTCTCCTCACCTGTCAGCACTTGGGCCAGCATTAAATCAGCCTCCCTCTGGAGGGCACAAGCCTTTTCCAGAGGCCAAGAGACAGCAGCAATGGGAGTGGTCTCCAGATCTGGGCAGGGGTAGCAGGTGATGTTGATAACAGAGATGCTAAGGAGGGTCCTCACTGAAGAGCCAGGAAGCTTGCACTGTGGCAGAGTTGCTGTGTGGCCTCAGAAAGGCCCCTTGCCTTTTCTGAGCTTGCCCATCTGTAAAGCAGGCACAGTGCTCCAGCTCATCCTAGAGGAGCCTCCATCCCAAGGGGCAGGATACTCTAGCCCTGGTCACCAGATTCCAGAGCTTTGTGCCACTGGGTACCACGAGCATGGTTATTCTATTTCATTTAGAGTAATTCAAGGAGGTCTGTAAAGAGAGCAGAGAACTCCCCCTGAGCTACAAAGTAGGTATAAGAGGTGGGACCCAGGAGCCACCCTCCTCCAGGAGCCACCCTCCTCCCAACCCAGGGCAGAACCAAGATTCCTGTGCAAAGGCCTCAGCTAAAGCACCGTCCAGCACTTAAGGGCCCCAAGCACCTAAGACTCTCAAGTGCTCAGTTTCCTGCCACTCGGAGAAGCCCAGCAGAAGGTTAGAGACTAAGGCCCAAACTTGCTTCTAGCTTCATGGTGTGGAGACCCAGACATGGGGTGCCGTGTAGATCAGGAGCTAGTGTTCTAAGTGGATGATGTGTGTCATTGTGAGGAAGTCCTGTCCAGGAGGAGATGCACTGGCTGTCACAAGCATCGCTCACTGAGACCACAGCAGCAGTGTGGTGGGTAGAGACAGAGCCTGCAGGCACACTACCAGAAGGTCACACACATGGGAAGCCAGAGCTCTGACTGGCTAAGTCTTGGCTTCACAGGCTTTGGGTTTTAAAAATGGCGAAGTCACTTTGAGGTGGTTCGCTCTCTCTTTGCTCTTTCAAGTAGAATCTAAATCCGTCACCCAGTCTGTCCTCAAACTCATGATCCTCCTGCCTCAGCTTCTGGGCTGCTGGAGTTGCAGATGTGGGCAACAGCCCCAGTTACCCATGCTTCCAAACGTCTGACATATGGTTTGCTGCAGCCTTGGCAGGGGTGGTGGCTGCTTCGCTCTGTCCATCTGAGGTGTCTCATGTTGCTTCCAAAGAAGGAAGAAAAAGCACACAGGCCAGGTGACAATGCACATGCACATACATACACACATGCTCACACGGACACATACATATATACACACACAGATGCACACATGACACACATAACACAATGCACAGACACAATATATAGATATATTTATATCACAAACATTACACACACACTCATACATATATGCCGTACATAAAAACTACACATACATACACACACATACACAGTACACAGACTCATACAATCACACATATACACATTCACACACAAGTTTTTTATGAGCCCATTGGGCCAAACCAAATTGTAAGGGGAAGACTGGCTGTATGACCCTCCATTCTGGAGCATGACATCACTGTCTGAACAGATGAGCCCTCTGCCTCCAGAACTTAGCCTGGACCCATGTGCTGACAACCATGCAGAGAGACCCAGAAGTGCTGCCTGTTCTGCGATGTGTTTGTGAAGGAAGGATAAAAGAATGAATGAATGAGATGAATGAATGAATGAGACTGAAGAACCCAGAAAATGGAAGCAGTCAAGGAAGTACGGAGGCTTCCCTTGATCCCTTGAATCACCACCAGGAGCAGGAGCTGGTCAACCACCCTATACAGCAGGTGTCAAAATCAAGGGTGGAGTAGGAAGTTACCTAGTGGGTCAAACTCAGCTCCCTGTACCCTGCTCCACCAGCTGCCCCCTCTCCCACTTCCCACACCTCCCTCCCTGAGGGTGGGTGTTAGCAACATTGCACCCCTCAGCCAGCAGCCCGCCCAGTCTCCTTCCCTCCCTCCCCTAAGCTGCCTGACAAAAGCTGTCCTTGTGGGAGCCAGGACATTGTAATTAAAAAGGAAACATAATAAAGCCATCTCTGCGACCAAATCCCCATCCTGAGCACGTCGCCCAGCCCAGCCCTTGCTGCCCACCAAGGACACATGCCCCTTTGTGTGCCCTGAGCCAGGGCCACGCCTACCCCACCCCACTGGTCACTGCTCTCCCTCTCTCCCTTCCTCTTACCCTATGGTCCTAGCATCTGAGCTGAGTGAGGGCTGCCTTCTCTGACCAGAGAGAAAACTGAGGTTCAGAGTTTATGGCTCCTGGGCTCCATACCCTAGAGCAGGGGTCGGGAACAATCGGGGAGTAAAAAGCTGGAATTGATCCAGCAACAAATCGCCACTCACACCTTGAAGGTCAGAATGCTGAGGTCCAGAGAAGGTGATGTCCCTGGAGGTCACACAGCAGTACAGCTTCTTCGTGAAGCTTTCTGTAAAGAAAAAAATCTTGTCTGTCATGACATTGACTCTGTCACCCCAGTATGAGCCTGAAGGTGAGCTTCCAGGCTGTGGCTGAGCCTTCCTAGGATGGCTCTGGGGACTCAGGAGGTCTTTGGTTCTGACGGATAGGGAATTGCAGGGTTGACTATAAGCCTACTTCAAGGTTGACCCTGGTCCCTGCATTAGCTTACTGCTTGTCCCTAGCTACTCAAACTCTGTCAAGATTCTTATAGCATCTTCTCCCTCATCTGGCCACCTTGGCCATCTGAAACGTTTCAGAGACCATCAAACTATCTGACCCCTTGGTGCCATTTCAGAATCCTCTCTCATCAGCCCTAGTGCATCAGCTCGGCCTGACTGTGCACCTGCCTCACCCGCTGCTACCACCAGCATGCCAATACTCACGATCTGGTAACTCCCAGAGGCCACGACAGCTATCCAAACCTCCGAGGAGCCACCAGAAGCCAAGCGACCAAGGACCAGGGTCCTGGTCAAACCATGAACATTGCTGGGGACAGTGGAGAGGTGGGACAGTTACAGGGCTGTCAGGATAACTCGTATGCTACACACAGCATCACTTCAAGGGAAAACTCTCTCCTAAGGAAATTGCCAAAGGATCAGCGGCCAGGGAGTCCTGCAGTTTGGACCCAAAGTGCTGTGTCTGACCCAGGGTGCATAGACGGTGTACCAGCCTTCAGTCTGTCCGGCCTACTGACTTTCAGAATTAAGTGATGGACAGTGACCACCCATGCTGTCTGCATCAGCTGACCCAAGAACCCACCAGACTGTGTGGGTAAAAGCAGGTGTGAGAGTGTTGGATGGTGTCTGTCAGGCTTGGAATGGGACCCTTGCCATGATCTGCCTCCTTCCACACTCTACCACCTTGTGCATCAGGGCTGAGGAGGAGACATGTCATACACACAAGGTAGGGGACAGATGGGAGGGAAATTGGTGTGGGTCCCAGCACCCCTGCACCCAGGAGCCAGCCAGGGCAGCCAGGGATTAGACAGATAATGCTTCTTGTAAGAACAGGGGATTGTTGCGAAGGGGAAGCGTGAGTGGGGGCCAATGCCAGTTCAGATTTCCCCTGGGGTGAAAACTGAGCCCCCCGGGAGGAGGCACCCCTGCTGCCAGCCCTAATCCCCCACCCTTCTTACCAAACCCCAAAGAAGGGGCTGTTCCCTGGCTGCAGATTCCTGGGATTCATTAACTAGGGATTTACTGGAGGGACTGCCTGCGCCCCTCCCACCAGCACCCCTCCTGCTGTCGCCAGGCAGTAATCTGAGCAGACAGGTGGGTACCCCTTGGGGACACTCAGGGAGTCACAGGGAGGGAGGCTGGATGGAGGCTTCCCACCTTCTGACTGAGCCCAGGCTTCTTCTTGGGCCATGGAGGCCAAGAGGCTTCCTCCTATGGTGCTCAGGACTCAGCACACAGAGGCCACGCCCACCCAGGACGAGGCCACGCCCACCCATGACCCCACCCTCTGTCTGACAGGACCCCCATCTGTCACTATCTGACCCATTTTAGCTTCCAGCTTCTCTTCCCTTCTCTATCAGGTGCCCCCTACACAGACTACTGCTTGGATCTTTCAACCAGGATGGAGACCCAGGTCCTCCCATGAGCAAGGAAGAGAACATTTCACCACTCCTGAAGTGTCCCTCATGCTCTGGTCCCTTCCCAGAGCAACAAGGATCAGCTTTGCTGCCATAGGTCAGCTTGGCCTCTTCTAGAACTTACAGAACAAGGTGAGGTGTTCAGTGTGACTTCAGGAGCACCTATGTAGTCACCAGAGATCTGGTGATCTTAAAGACAGCTCTGGCTAACACAGTTTATAAAATCCTCATCTGTCAAGACATGAGGACTCTGGGCTCCTTCTAACCCCTCTGAGTCACCTCTGGGCTTTTCTCAAATCCTCAGACACCCCTGTCCACACCTGACTCCCATCAGGCCCTTCCTTTTTCATTATCACCTTTGACCCTGCCCCATTGACACACCTTCCTCTGCTTCTTCTCCAGCTCCGTCCTGGCTCAGCTCACCTCCACCTCCACTCTGGGTAACTTTAGGTGTGTGTCACTCTTCTCAAATCTCACCACCTTCCTGCTACCCCTAAAAGAAGGTCTGAGTTTCCTTCTGCTTGATGTTCCAGAACCTTCCTGATCTGACCCCTCTTCATCTCAAGCCTTATCTGCCACAGCCTGGACTCCATAAAGACACTCCAGACCAAGCAACTGTGGTCTCTCTCCCTTTTCTGTCTTTTCCAGTCTTATCTCCTACAACTGGAGCACCTTCTCCAAGGAGATAGGAGCACCCTCCCTGAGGAAACAGGAATACCCTTCCTCAGTAGATAGGAGCACTCTCTCTCAGGAGACAGGAGCACCCTCCATCAGGAGACAGGAGCACCCTCCCTCAGGAGACAGGAGCACCCTCCCTCAGGAGACAGGAGCACCCTCCCTCAGGAGACAGGAGCACCCTCCCTCAGGAGACAGGAGCACCCTCCATCAGGAGACAGGAGCACCCTCCCTCAGGAGACAGGAGCACCCTCCCTCAGGAGACAGGAGCACCCTCCCTCAGGAGACAGGAGCACCCTCCCTCAGGAGACAGGAGCACCCTCCCTCAGGAGACAGGAGCACCCTCCCTCAGGAGACAGGAGCACCCTCCCTCAGGAGACAGGAGCACCCTCCCTCAGGAGACAGGAGC